>NC_065889.1:14830000-14845000 GCF_905147045.1 Nymphalis io
GGTTAGGTTAGGTTAGGTTAGGTTAGGTTAGGTTAGGTTAGGTTAGGTTAGGTTAGGTTAGGTTAGGTTAGGTTAGGTTAGGTTAGGTTAGGTTAGGTTAGGTTAGGTTAGGTTAGGTTAGGTTAGGTTAGGTTAGGTTAGGTTAGGTTAGGTTAGGTTAGGTTAGGTTAGGTTAGGTTAGGTTAGGTTAGGTTAGGTTAGGTTAGGTTAGGTTAGGTTAGGTTAGGTTAGGTTAGGTTAGGTTAGGTTAGGTTAGGTTAGGTTAGGTTAGGTTAGGTTAGGTTAGGTTAGGTTAGGTTAGGTTAGGTTAGGTTAGGTTAGGTTAGGTTAGGTTAGGTTAGGTTAGGTTAGGTTAGGTTAGGTTAGGTTAGGTTAGGTTAGGTTAGGTTAGGTTAGGTTAGGTTAGGTTAGGTTAGGTTAGGTTAGGTTAGGTTAGGTTAGGTTAGGTTAGGTTAGGTTAGGTTAGGTTAGGTTAGGTTAGGTTAGGTTAGGTTAGGTTAGGTTAGGTTAGGTTAGGTTAGGTTAGGTTAGGTTAGGTTAGGTTAGGTTAGGTTAGGTTAGGTTAGGTTAGGTTAGGTTAGGTTAGGTTAGGTTAGGTTAGGTTAGGTTAGGTTAGGTTAGGTTAGGTTAGGTTAGGTTAGGTTAGGTTAGGTTAGGTTAGGTTAGGTTAGGTTAGGTTAGGTTAGGTTAGGTTAGGTTAGGTTAGGTTAGGTTAGGTTAGGTTAGGTTAGGTTAGGTTAGGTTAGGTTAGGTTAGGTTAGGTTAGGTTAGGTTAGGTTAGGTTAGGTTAGGTTAGGTTAGGTTAGGTTAGGTTAGGTTAGGTTAGGTTAGGTTAGGTTAGGTTAGGTTAGGTTAGGTTAGGTTAGGTTAGGTTAGGTTAGGTTAGGTTAGGTTAGGTTAGGTTAGGTTAGGTTAGGTTAGGTTAGGTTAGGTTAGGTTAGGTTAGGTTAGGTTAGGTTAGGTTAGGTTAGGTTAGGTTAGGTTAGGTTAGGTTAGGTTAGGTTAGGTTAGGTTAGGTTAGGTTAGGTTAGGTTAGGTTAGGTTAGGTTAGGTTAGGTTAGGTTAGGTTAGGTTAGGTTAGGTTAGGTTAGGTTAGGTTAGGTTAGGTTAGGTTAGGTTAGGTTAGGTTAGGTTAGGTTAGGTTAGGTTAGGTTAGGTTAGGTTAGGTTAGGTTAGGTTAGGTTAGGTTAGGTTAGGTTAGGTTAGGTTAGGTTAGGTTAGGTTAGGTTAGGTTAGGTTAGGTTAGGTTAGGTTAGGTTAGGTTAGGTTAGGTTAGGTTAGGTTAGGTTAGGTTAGGTTAGGTTAGGTTAGGTTAGGTTAGGTTAGGTTAGGTTAGGTTAGGTTAGGTTAGGTTAGGTTAGGTTAGGTTAGGTTAGGTTAGGTTAGGTTAGGTTAGGTTAGGTTAGGTTAGGTTAGGTTAGGTTAGGTTAGGTTAGGTTAGGTTAGGTTAGGTTAGGTTAGGTTAGGTTAGGTTAGGTTAGGTTAGGTTAGGTTAGGTTAGGTTAGGTTAGGTTAGGTTAGGTTAGGTTAGGTTAGGTTAGGTTAGGTTAGGTTAGGTTAGGTTAGGTTAGGTTAGGTTAGGTTAGGTTAGGTTAGGTTAGGTTAGGTTAGGTTAGGTTAGGTTAGGTTAGGTTAGGTTAGGTTAGGTTAGGTTAGGTTAGGTTAGGTTAGGTTAGGTTAGGTTAGGTTAGGTTAGGTTAGGTTAGGTTAGGTTAGGTTAGGTTAGGTTAGGTTAGGTTAGGTTAGGTTAGGTTAGGTTAGGTTAGGTTAGGTTAGGTTAGGTTAGGTTAGGTTAGGTTAGGTTAGGTTAGGTTAGGTTAGGTTAGGTTAGGTTAGGTTAGGTTAGGTTAGGTTAGGTTAGGTTAGGTTAGGTTAGGTTAGGTTAGGTTAGGTTAGGTTAGGTTAGGTTAGGTTAGGTTAGGTTAGGTTAGGTTAGGTTAGGTTAGGTTAGGTTAGGTTAGGTTAGGTTAGGTTAGGTTAGGTTAGGTTAGGTTAGGTTAGGTTAGGTTAGGTTAGGTTAGGTTAGGTTAGGTTAGGTTAGGTTAGGTTAGGTTAGGTTAGGTTAGGTTAGGTTAGGTTAGGTTAGGTTAGGTTAGGTTAGGTTAGGTTAGGTTAGGTTAGGTTAGGTTAGGTTAGGTTAGGTTAGGTTAGGTTAGGTTAGGTTAGGTTAGGTTAGGTTAGGTTAGGTTAGGTTAGGTTAGGTTAGGTTAGGTTAGGTTAGGTTAGGTTAGGTTAGGTTAGGTTAGGTTAGGTTAGGTTAGGTTAGGTTAGGTTAGGTTAGGTTAGGTTAGGTTAGGTTAGGTTAGGTTAGGTTAGGTTAGGTTAGGTTAGGTTAGGTTAGGTTAGGTTAGGTTAGGTTAGGTTAGGTTAGGTTAGGTTAGGTTAGGTTAGGTTAGGTTAGGTTAGGTTAGGTTAGGTTAGGTTAGGTTAGGTTAGGTTAGGTTAGGTTAGGTTAGGTTAGGTTAGGTTAGGTTAGGTTAGGTTAGGTTAGGTTAGGTTAGGTTAGGTTAGGTTAGGTTAGGTTAGGTTAGGTTAGGTTAGGTTAGGTTAGGTTAGGTTAGGTTAGGTTAGGTTAGGTTAGGTTAGGTTAGGTTAGGTTAGGTTAGGTTAGGTTAGGTTAGGTTAGGTTAGGTTAGGTTAGGTTAGGTTAGGTTAGGTTAGGTTAGGTTAGGTTAGGTTAGGTTAGGTTAGGTTAGGTTAGGTTAGGTTAGGTTAGGTTAGGTTAGGTTAGGTTAGGTTAGGTTAGGTTAGGTTAGGTTAGGTTAGGTTAGGTTAGGTTAGGTTAGGTTAGGTTAGGTTAGGTTAGGTTAGGTTAGGTTAGGTTAGGTTAGGTTAGGTTAGGTTAGGTTAGGTTAGGTTAGGTTAGGTTAGGTTAGGTTAGGTTAGGTTAGGTTAGGTTAGGTTAGGTTAGGTTAGGTTAGGTTAGGTTAGGTTAGGTTAGGTTAGGTTAGGTTAGGTTAGGTTAGGTTAGGTTAGGTTAGGTTAGGTTAGGTTAGGTTAGGTTAGGTTAGGTTAGGTTAGGTTAGGTTAGGTTAGGTTAGGTTAGGTTAGGTTAGGTTAGGTTAGGTTAGGTTAGGTTAGGTTAGGTTAGGTTAGGTTAGGTTAGGTTAGGTTAGGTTAGGTTAGGTTAGGTTAGGTTAGGTTAGGTTAGGTTAGGTTAGGTTAGGTTAGGTTAGGTTAGGTTAGGTTAGGTTAGGTTAGGTTAGGTTAGGTTAGGTTAGGTTAGGTTAGGTTAGGTTAGGTTAGGTTAGGTTAGGTTAGGTTAGGTTAGGTTAGGTTAGGTTAGGTTAGGTTAGGTTAGGTTAGGTTAGGTTAGGTTAGGTTAGGTTAGGTTAGGTTAGGTTAGGTTAGGTTAGGTTAGGTTAGGTTAGGTTAGGTTAGGTTAGGTTAGGTTAGGTTAGGTTAGGTTAGGTTAGGTTAGGTTAGGTTAGGTTAGGTTAGGTTAGGTTAGGTTAGGTTAGGTTAGGTTAGGTTAGGTTAGGTTAGGTTAGGTTAGGTTAGGTTAGGTTAGGTTAGGTTAGGTTAGGTTAGGTTAGGTTAGGTTAGGTTAGGTTAGGTTAGGTTAGGTTAGGTTAGGTTAGGTTAGGTTAGGTTAGGTTAGGTTAGGTTAGGTTAGGTTAGGTTAGGTTAGGTTAGGTTAGGTTAGGTTAGGTTAGGTTAGGTTAGGTTAGGTTAGGTTAGGTTAGGTTAGGTTAGGTTAGGTTAGGTTAGGTTAGGTTAGGTTAGGTTAGGTTAGGTTAGGTTAGGTTAGGTTAGGTTAGGTTAGGTTAGGTTAGGTTAGGTTAGGTTAGGTTAGGTTAGGTTAGGTTAGGTTAGGTTAGGTTAGGTTAGGTTAGGTTAGGTTAGGTTAGGTTAGGTTAGGTTAGGTTAGGTTAGGTTAGGTTAGGTTAGGTTAGGTTAGGTTAGGTTAGGTTAGGTTAGGTTAGGTTAGGTTAGGTTAGGTTAGGTTAGGTTAGGTTAGGTTAGGTTAGGTTAGGTTAGGTTAGGTTAGGTTAGGTTAGGTTAGGTTAGGTTAGGTTAGGTTAGGTTAGGTTAGGTTAGGTTAGGTTAGGTTAGGTTAGGTTAGGTTAGGTTAGGTTAGGTTAGGTTAGGTTAGGTTAGGTTAGGTTAGGTTAGGTTAGGTTAGGTTAGGTTAGGTTAGGTTAGGTTAGGTTAGGTTAGGTTAGGTTAGGTTAGGTTAGGTTAGGTTAGGTTAGGTTAGGTTAGGTTAGGTTAGGTTAGGTTAGGTTAGGTTAGGTTAGGTTAGGTTAGGTTAGGTTAGGTTAGGTTAGGTTAGGTTAGGTTAGGTTAGGTTAGGTTAGGTTAGGTTAGGTTAGGTTAGGTTAGGTTAGGTTAGGTTAGGTTAGGTTAGGTTAGGTTAGGTTAGGTTAGGTTAGGTTAGGTTAGGTTAGGTTAGGTTAGGTTAGGTTAGGTTAGGTTAGGTTAGGTTAGGTTAGGTTAGGTTAGGTTAGGTTAGGTTAGGTTAGGTTAGGTTAGGTTAGGTTAGGTTAGGTTAGGTTAGGTTAGGTTAGGTTAGGTTAGGTTAGGTTAGGTTAGGTTAGGTTAGGTTAGGTTAGGTTAGGTTAGGTTAGGTTAGGTTAGGTTAGGTTAGGTTAGGTTAGGTTAGGTTAGGTTAGGTTAGGTTAGGTTAGGTTAGGTTAGGTTAGGTTAGGTTAGGTTAGGTTAGGTTAGGTTAGGTTAGGTTAGGTTAGGTTAGGTTAGGTTAGGTTAGGTTAGGTTAGGTTAGGTTAGGTTAGGTTAGGTTAGGTTAGGTTAGGTTAGGTTAGGTTAGGTTAGGTTAGGTTAGGTTAGGTTAGGTTAGGTTAGGTTAGGTTAGGTTAGGTTAGGTTAGGTTAGGTTAGGTTAGGTTAGGTTAGGTTAGGTTAGGTTAGGTTAGGTTAGGTTAGGTTAGGTTAGGTTAGGTTAGGTTAGGTTAGGTTAGGTTAGGTTAGGTTAGGTTAGGTTAGGTTAGGTTAGGTTAGGTTAGGTTAGGTTAGGTTAGGTTAGGTTAGGTTAGGTTAGGTTAGGTTAGGTTAGGTTAGGTTAGGTTAGGTTAGGTTAGGTTAGGTTAGGTTAGGTTAGGTTAGGTTAGGTTAGGTTAGGTTAGGTTAGGTTAGGTTAGGTTAGGTTAGGTTAGGTTAGGTTAGGTTAGGTTAGGTTAGGTTAGGTTAGGTTAGGTTAGGTTAGGTTAGGTTAGGTTAGGTTAGGTTAGGTTAGGTTAGGTTAGGTTAGGTTAGGTTAGGTTAGGTTAGGTTAGGTTAGGTTAGGTTAGGTTAGGTTAGGTTAGGTTAGGTTAGGTTAGGTTAGGTTAGGTTAGGTTAGGTTAGGTTAGGTTAGGTTAGGTTAGGTTAGGTTAGGTTAGGTTAGGTTAGGTTAGGTTAGGTTAGGTTAGGTTAGGTTAGGTTAGGTTAGGTTAGGTTAGGTTAGGTTAGGTTAGGTTAGGTTAGGTTAGGTTAGGTTAGGTTAGGTTAGGTTAGGTTAGGTTAGGTTAGGTTAGGTTAGGTTAGGTTAGGTTAGGTTAGGTTAGGTTAGGTTAGGTTAGGTTAGGTTAGGTTAGGTTAGGTTAGGTTAGGTTAGGTTAGGTTAGGTTAGGTTAGGTTAGGTTAGGTTAGGTTAGGTTAGGTTAGGTTAGGTTAGGTTAGGTTAGGTTAGGTTAGGTTAGGTTAGGTTAGGTTAGGTTAGGTTAGGTTAGGTTAGGTTAGGTTAGGTTAGGTTAGGTTAGGTTAGGTTAGGTTAGGTTAGGTTAGGTTAGGTTAGGTTAGGTTAGGTTAGGTTAGGTTAGGTTAGGTTAGGTTAGGTTAGGTTAGGTTAGGTTAGGTTAGGTTAGGTTAGGTTAGGTTAGGTTAGGTTAGGTTAGGTTAGGTTAGGTTAGGTTAGGTTAGGTTAGGTTAGGTTAGGTTAGGTTAGGTTAGGTTAGGTTAGGTTAGGTTAGGTTAGGTTAGGTTAGGTTAGGTTAGGTTAGGTTAGGTTAGGTTAGGTTAGGTTAGGTTAGGTTAGGTTAGGTTAGGTTAGGTTAGGTTAGGTTAGGTTAGGTTAGGTTAGGTTAGGTTAGGTTAGGTTAGGTTAGGTTAGGTTAGGTTAGGTTAGGTTAGGTTAGGTTAGGTTAGGTTAGGTTAGGTTAGGTTAGGTTAGGTTAGGTTAGGTTAGGTTAGGTTAGGTTAGGTTAGGTTAGGTTAGGTTAGGTTAGGTTAGGTTAGGTTAGGTTAGGTTAGGTTAGGTTAGGTTAGGTTAGGTTAGGTTAGGTTAGGTTAGGTTAGGTTAGGTTAGGTTAGGTTAGGTTAGGTTAGGTTAGGTTAGGTTAGGTTAGGTTAGGTTAGGTTAGGTTAGGTTAGGTTAGGTTAGGTTAGGTTAGGTTAGGTTAGGTTAGGTTAGGTTAGGTTAGGTTAGGTTAGGTTAGGTTAGGTTAGGTTAGGTTAGGTTAGGTTAGGTTAGGTTAGGTTAGGTTAGGTTAGGTTAGGTTAGGTTAGGTTAGGTTAGGTTAGGTTAGGTTAGGTTAGGTTAGGTTAGGTTAGGTTAGGTTAGGTTAGGTTAGGTTAGGTTAGGTTAGGTTAGGTTAGGTTAGGTTAGGTTAGGTTAGGTTAGGTTAGGTTAGGTTAGGTTAGGTTAGGTTAGGTTAGGTTAGGTTAGGTTAGGTTAGGTTAGGTTAGGTTAGGTTAGGTTAGGTTAGGTTAGGTTAGGTTAGGTTAGGTTAGGTTAGGTTAGGTTAGGTTAGGTTAGGTTAGGTTAGGTTAGGTTAGGTTAGGTTAGGTTAGGTTAGGTTAGGTTAGGTTAGGTTAGGTTAGGTTAGGTTAGGTTAGGTTAGGTTAGGTTAGGTTAGGTTAGGTTAGGTTAGGTTAGGTTAGGTTAGGTTAGGTTAGGTTAGGTTAGGTTAGGTTAGGTTAGGTTAGGTTAGGTTAGGTTAGGTTAGGTTAGGTTAGGTTAGGTTAGGTTAGGTTAGGTTAGGTTAGGTTAGGTTAGGTTAGGTTAGGTTAGGTTAGGTTAGGTTAGGTTAGGTTAGGTTAGGTTAGGTTAGGTTAGGTTAGGTTAGGTTAGGTTAGGTTAGGTTAGGTTAGGTTAGGTTAGGTTAGGTTAGGTTAGGTTAGGTTAGGTTAGGTTAGGTTAGGTTAGGTTAGGTTAGGTTAGGTTAGGTTAGGTTAGGTTAGGTTAGGTTAGGTTAGGTTAGGTTAGGTTAGGTTAGGTTAGGTTAGGTTAGGTTAGGTTAGGTTAGGTTAGGTTAGGTTAGGTTAGGTTAGGTTAGGTTAGGTTAGGTTAGGTTAGGTTAGGTTAGGTTAGGTTAGGTTAGGTTAGGTTAGGTTAGGTTAGGTTAGGTTAGGTTAGGTTAGGTTAGGTTAGGTTAGGTTAGGTTAGGTTAGGTTAGGTTAGGTTAGGTTAGGTTAGGTTAGGTTAGGTTAGGTTAGGTTAGGTTAGGTTAGGTTAGGTTAGGTTAGGTTAGGTTAGGTTAGGTTAGGTTAGGTTAGGTTAGGTTAGGTTAGGTTAGGTTAGGTTAGGTTAGGTTAGGTTAGGTTAGGTTAGGTTAGGTTAGGTTAGGTTAGGTTAGGTTAGGTTAGGTTAGGTTAGGTTAGGTTAGGTTAGGTTAGGTTAGGTTAGGTTAGGTGAGGTTAGGTTAGGTTAGGTTAGGTTAGGTTAGGTTAGGTTAGGTTAGGTTAGGTTAGGTTAGGTTAGGTTAGGTTAGGTTAGGTTAGGTTAGGTTAGGTTAGGTTAGGTTAGGTTAGGTTAGGTTAGGTTAGGTTAGGTTAGGTTAGGTTAGGTTAGGTTAGGTTAGGTTAGGTTAGGTTAGGTTAGGTTAGGTTAGGTTAGGTTAGGTTAGGTTAGGTTAGGTTAGGTTAGGTTAGGTTAGGTTAGGTTAGGTTAGGTTAGGTTAGGTTAGGTTAGGTTAGGTTAGGTTAGGTTAGGTTAGGTTAGGTTAGGTTAGGTTAGGTTAGGTTAGGTTAGGTTAGGTTAGGTTAGGTTAGGTTAGGTTAGGTTAGGTTAGGTTAGGTTAGGTTAGGTTAGGTTAGGTTAGGTTAGGTTAGGTTAGGTTAGGTTAGGTTAGGTTAGGTTAGGTTAGGTTAGGTTAGGTTAGGTTAGGTTAGGTTAGGTTAGGTTAGGTTAGGTTAGGTTAGGTTAGGTTAGGTTAGGTTAGGTTAGGTTAGGTTAGGTTAGGTTAGGTTAGGTTAGGTTAGGTTAGGTTAGGTTAGGTTAGGTTAGGTTAGGTTAGGTTAGGTTAGGTTAGGTTAGGTTAGGTTAGGTTAGGTTAGGTTAGGTTAGGTTAGGTTAGGTTAGGTTAGGTTAGGTTAGGTTAGGTTAGGTTAGGTTAGGTTAGGTTAGGTTAGGTTAGGTTAGGTTAGGTTAGGTTAGGTTAGGTTAGGTTAGGTTAGGTTAGGTTAGGTTAGGTTAGGTTAGGTTAGGTTAGGTTAGGTTAGGTTAGGTTAGGTTAGGTTAGGTTAGGTTAGGTTAGGTTAGGTTAGGTTAGGTTAGGTTAGGTTAGGTTAGGTTAGGTTAGGTTAGGTTAGGTTAGGTTAGGTTAGGTTAGGTTAGGTTAGGTTAGGTTAGGTTAGGTTAGGTTAGGTTAGGTTAGGTTAGGTTAGGTTAGGTTAGGTTAGGTTAGGTTAGGTTAGGTTAGGTTAGGTTAGGTTAGGTTAGGTTAGGTTAGGTTAGGTTAGGTTAGGTTAGGTTAGGTTAGGTTAGGTTAGGTTAGGTTAGGTTAGGTTAGGTTAGGTTAGGTTAGGTTAGGTTAGGTTAGGTTAGGTTAGGTTAGGTTAGGTTAGGTTAGGTTAGGTTAGGTTAGGTTAGGTTAGGTTAGGTTAGGTTAGGTTAGGTTAGGTTAGGTTAGGTTAGGTTAGGTTAGGTTAGGTTAGGTTAGGTTAGGTTAGGTTAGGTTAGGTTAGGTTAGGTTAGGTTAGGTTAGGTTAGGTTAGGTTAGGTTAGGTTAGGTTAGGTTAGGTTAGGTTAGGTTAGGTTAGGTTAGGTTAGGTTAGGTTAGGTTAGGTTAGGTTAGGTTAGGTTAGGTTAGGTTAGGTTAGGTTAGGTTAGGTTAGGTTAGGTTAGGTTAGGTTAGGTTAGGTTAGGTTAGGTTAGGTTAGGTTAGGTTAGGTTAGGTTAGGTTAGGTTAGGTTAGGTTAGGTTAGGTTAGGTTAGGTTAGGTTAGGTTAGGTTAGGTTAGGTTAGGTTAGGTTAGGTTAGGTTAGGTTAGGTTAGGTTAGGTTAGGTTAGGTTAGGTTAGGTTAGGTTAGGTTAGGTTAGGTTAGGTTAGGTTAGGTTAGGTTAGGTTAGGTTAGGTTAGGTTAGGTTAGGTTAGGTTAGGTTAGGTTAGGTTAGGTTAGGTTAGGTTAGGTTAGGTTAGGTTAGGTTAGGTTAGGTTAGGTTAGGTTAGGTTAGGTTAGGTTAGGTTAGGTTAGGTTAGGTTAGGTTAGGTTAGGTTAGGTTAGGTTAGGTTAGGTTAGGTTAGGTTAGGTTAGGTTAGGTTAGGTTAGGTTAGGTTAGGTTAGGTTAGGTTAGGTTAGGTTAGGTTAGGTTAGGTTAGGTTAGGTTAGGTTAGGTTAGGTTAGGTTAGGTTAGGTTAGGTTAGGTTAGGTTAGGTTAGGTTAGGTTAGGTTAGGTTAGGTTAGGTTAGGTTAGGTTAGGTTAGGTTAGGTTAGGTTAGGTTAGGTTAGGTTAGGTTAGGTTAGGTTAGGTTAGGTTAGGTTAGGTTAGGTTAGGTTAGGTTAGGTTAGGTTAGGTTAGGTTAGGTTAGGTTAGGTTAGGTTAGGTTAGGTTAGGTTAGGTTAGGTTAGGTTAGGTTAGGTTAGGTTAGGTTAGGTTAGGTTAGGTTAGGTTAGGTTAGGTTAGGTTAGGTTAGGTTAGGTTAGGTTAGGTTAGGTTAGGTTAGGTTAGGTTAGGTTAGGTTAGGTTAGGTTAGGTTAGGTTAGGTTAGGTTAGGTTAGGTTAGGTTAGGTTAGGTTAGGTTAGGTTAGGTTAGGTTAGGTTAGGTTAGGTTAGGTTAGGTTAGGTTAGGTTAGGTTAGGTTAGGTTAGGTTAGGTTAGGTTAGGTTAGGTTAGGTTAGGTTAGGTTAGGTTAGGTTAGGTTAGGTTAGGTTAGGTTAGGTTAGGTTAGGTTAGGTTAGGTTAGGTTAGGTTAGGTTAGGTTAGGTTAGGTTAGGTTAGGTTAGGTTAGGTTAGGTTAGGTTAGGTTAGGTTAGGTTAGGTTAGGTTAGGTTAGGTTAGGTTAGGTTAGGTTAGGTTAGGTTAGGTTAGGTTAGGTTAGGTTAGGTTAGGTTAGGTTAGGTTAGGTTAGGTTAGGTTAGGTTAGGTTAGGTTAGGTTAGGTTAGGTTAGGTTAGGTTAGGTTAGGTTAGGTTAGGTTAGGTTAGGTTAGGTTAGGTTAGGTTAGGTTAGGTTAGGTTAGGTTAGGTTAGGTTAGGTTAGGTTAGGTTAGGTTAGGTTAGGTTAGGTTAGGTTAGGTTAGGTTAGGTTAGGTTAGGTTAGGTTAGGTTAGGTTAGGTTAGGTTAGGTTAGGTTAGGTTAGGTTAGGTTAGGTTAGGTTAGGTTAGGTTAGGTTAGGTTAGGTTAGGTTAGGTTAGGTTAGGTTAGGTTAGGTTAGGTTAGGTTAGGTTAGGTTAGGTTAGGTTAGGTTAGGTTAGGTTAGGTTAGGTTAGGTTAGGTTAGGTTAGGTTAGGTTAGGTTAGGTTAGGTTAGGTTAGGTTAGGTTAGGTTAGGTTAGGTTAGGTTAGGTTAGGTTAGGTTAGGTTAGGTTAGGTTAGGTTAGGTTAGGTTAGGTTAGGTTAGGTTAGGTTAGGTTAGGTTAGGTTAGGTTAGGTTAGGTTAGGTTAGGTTAGGTTAGGTTAGGTTAGGTTAGGTTAGGTTAGGTTAGGTTAGGTTAGGTTAGGTTAGGTTAGGTTAGGTTAGGTTAGGTTAGGTTAGGTTAGGTTAGGTTAGGTTAGGTTAGGTTAGGTTAGGTTAGGTTAGGTTAGGTTAGGTTAGGTTAGGTTAGGTTAGGTTAGGTTAGGTTAGGTTAGGTTAGGTTAGGTTAGGTTAGGTTAGGTTAGGTTAGGTTAGGTTAGGTTAGGTTAGGTTAGGTTAGGTTAGGTTAGGTTAGGTTAGGTTAGGTTAGGTTAGGTTAGGTTAGGTTAGGTTAGGTTAGGTTAGGTTAGGTTAGGTTAGGTTAGGTTAGGTTAGGTTAGGTTAGGTTAGGTTAGGTTAGGTTAGGTTAGGTTAGGTTAGGTTAGGTTAGGTTAGGTTAGGTTAGGTTAGGTTAGGTTAGGTTAGGTTAGGTTAGGTTAGGTTAGGTTAGGTTAGGTTAGGTTAGGTTAGATTAGGTTAGGTTAGGTTAGGTTAGGTTAGGTTAGGTTAGGTTAGGTTAGGTTAGGTTAGGTTAGGTTAGGTTAGGTTAGGTTAGGTTAGGTTAGGTTAGGTTAGGTTAGGTTAGGTTAGGTTAGGTTAGGTTAGGTTAGGTTAGGTTAGGTTAGGTTAGGTTAGGTTAGGTTAGGTTAGGTTAGGTTAGGTTAGGTTAGGTTAGGTTAGGTTAGGTTAGGTTAGGTTAGGTTAGGTTAGGTTAGGTTAGGTTAGGTTAGGTTAGGTTAGGTTAGGTTAGGTTAGGTTAGGTTAGGTTAGGTTAGGTTAGGTTAGGTTAGGTTAGGTTAGGTTAGGTTAGGTTAGGTTAGGTTAGGTTAGGTTAGGTTAGGTTAGGTTAGGTTAGGTTAGGTTAGGTTAGGTTAGGTTAGGTTAGGTTAGGTTAGGTTAGGTTAGGTTAGGTTAGGTTAGGTTAGGTTAGGTTAGGTTAGGTTAGGTTAGGTTAGGTTAGGTTAGGTTAGGTTAGGTTAGGTTAGGTTAGGTTAGGTTAGGTTAGGTTAGGTTAGGTTAGGTTAGGTTAGGTTAGGTTAGGTTAGGTTAGGTTAGGTTAGGTTAGGTTAGGTTAGGTTAGGTTAGGTTAGGTTAGGTTAGGTTAGGTTAGGTTAGGTTAGGTTAGGTTAGGTTAGGTTAGGTTAGGTTAGGTTAGGTTAGGTTAGGTTAGGTTAGGTTAGGTTAGGTTAGGTTAGGTTAGGTTAGGTTAGGTTAGGTTAGGTTAGGTTAGGTTAGGTTAGGTTAGGTTAGGTTAGGTTAGGTTAGGTTAGGTTAGGTTAGGTTAGGTTAGGTTAGGTTAGGTTAGGTTAGGTTAGGTTAGGTTAGGTTAGGTTAGGTTAGGTTAGGTTAGGTTAGGTTAGGTTAGGTTAGGTTAGGTTAGGTTAGGTTAGGTTAGGTTAGGTTAGGTTAGGTTAGGTTAGGTTAGGTTAGGTTAGGTTAGGTTAGGTTAGGTTAGGTTAGGTTAGGTTAGGTTAGGTTAGGTTAGGTTAGGTTAGGTTAGGTTAGGTTAGGTTAGGTTAGGTTAGGTTAGGTTAGGTTAGGTTAGGTTAGGTTAGGTTAGGTTAGGTTAGGTTAGGTTAGGTTAGGTTAGGTTAGGTTAGGTTAGGTTAGGTTAGGTTAGGTTAGGTTAGGTTAGGTTAGGTTAGGTTAGGTTAGGTTAGGTTAGGTTAGGTTAGGTTAGGTTAGGTTAGGTTAGGTCAGGTTAGGTTAGGTTAGGTTAGGTTAGGTTAGGTTAGGTTAGGTTAGGTTAGGTTAGGTTAGGTTAGGTTAGGTTAGGTTAGGTTAGGTTAGGTTAGGTTAGGTTAGGTTAGGTTAGGTTAGGTTAGGTTAGGTTAGGTTAGGTTAGGTTAGGTTAGGTTAGGTTAGGTTAGGTTAGGTTAGGTTAGGTTAGGTTAGGTTAGGTTAGGTTAGGTTAGGTTAGGTTAGATTAGGTTAGGTTAGGTTAGGTTAGGTTAGGTTAGGTTAGGTTAGGTTAGGTTAGGTTAGGTTAGGTTAGGTTAGGTTAGGTTAGGTTAGGTTAGGTTAGGTTAGGTTAGGTTAGGTTAGGTTAGGTTAGGTTAGGTTAGGTTAGGTTAGGTTAGGTTAGGTTAGGTTAGGTTAGGTTAGGTTAGGTTAGGTTAGGTTAGGTTAGGTTAGGTTAGGTTAGGTTAGGTTAGGTTAGGTTAGGTTAGGTTAGGTTAGGTTAGGTTAGGTTAGGTTAGGTTAGGTTAGGTTAGGTTAGGTTAGGTTAGGTTAGGTTAGGTTAGGTTAGGTTAGGTTAGGTTAGGTTAGGTTAGGTTAGGTTAGGTTAGGTTAGGTTAGGTTAGGTTAGGTTAGGTTAGGTTAGGTTAGGTTAGGTTAGGTTAGGTTAGGTTAGGTTAGGTTAGGTTAGGTTAGGTTAGGTTAGGTTAGGTTAGGTTAGGTTAGGTTAGGTTAGGTTAGGTTAGGTTAGGTTAGGTTAGGTTAGGTTAGGTTAGGTTAGGTTAGGTTAGGTTAGGTTAGGTTAGGTTAGGTTAGGTTAGGTTAGGTTAGGTTAGGTTAGGTTAGGTTAGGTTAGGTTAGGTTAGGTTAGGTTAGGTTAGGTTAGGTTAGGTTAGGTTAGGTTAGGTTAGGTTAGGTTAGGTTAGGTTAGGTTAGGTTAGGTTAGGTTAGGTTAGGTTAGGTTAGGTTAGGTTAGGTTAGGTTAGGTTAGGTTAGGTTAGGTTAGGTTAGGTTAGGTTAGGTTAGGTTAGGTTAGGTTAGGTTAGGTTAGGTTAGGTTAGGTTAGGTTAGGTTAGGTTAGGTTAGGTTAGGTTAGGTTAGGTTAGGTTAGGTTAGGTTAGGTTAGGTTAGGTTAGGTTAGGTTAGGTTAGGTTAGGTTAGGTTAGGTTAGGTTAGGTTAGGTTAGGTTAGGTTAGGTTAGGTTAGGTTAGGTTAGGTTAGGTTAGGTTAGGTTAGGTTAGGTTAGGTTAGGTTAGGTTAGGTTAGGTTAGGTTAGGTTAGGTTAGGTTAGGTTAGGTTAGGTTAGGTTAGGTTAGGTTAGGTTAGGTTAGGTTAGGTTAGGTTAGGTTAGGTTAGGTTAGGTTAGGTTAGGTTAGGTTAGGTTAGGTTAGGTTAGGTTAGGTTAGGTTAGGTTAGGTTAGGTTAGGTTAGGTTAGGTTAGGTTAGGTTAGGTTAGGTTAGGTTAGGTTAGGTTAGGTTAGGTTAGGTTAGGTTAGGTTAGGTTAGGTTAGGTTAGGTTAGGTTAGGTTAGGTTAGGTTAGGTTAGGTAGGTTAGGTTAGGTTAGGTTAGGTTAGGTTAGGTTAGGTTAGGTTAGGTTAGGTTAGGTTAGGTTAGGTTAGGTTAGGTTAGGTTAGGTTAGGTTAGGTTAGGTTAGGTTAGGTTAGGTTAGGTTAGGTTAGGTTAGGTTAGGTTAGGTTAGGTTAGGTTAGGTTAGGTTAGGTTAGGTTAGGTTAGGTTAGGTTAGGTTAGGTTAGGTTAGGTTAGGTTAGGTTAGGTTAGGTTAGGTTAGGTTAGGTTAGGTTAGGTTAGGTTAGGTTAGGTTAGGTTAGGTTAGGTTAGGTTAGGTTAGGTTAGGTTAGGTTAGGTTAGGTTAGGTTAGGTTAGGTTAGGTTAGGTTAGGTTAGGTTAGGTTAGGTTAGGTTAGGTTAGGTTAGGTTAGGTTAGGTTAGGTTAGGTTAGGTTAGGTTAGGTTAGGTTAGGTTAGGTTAGGTTAGGTTAGGTTAGGTTAGGTTAGGTTAGGTTAGGTTAGGTTAGGTTAGGTTAGGTTAGGTTAGGTTAGGTTAGGTTAGGTTAGGTTAGGTTAGGTTAGGTTAGGTTAGGTTAGGTTAGGTTAGGTTAGGTTAGGTTAGGTTAGGTTAGGTTAGGTTAGGTTAGGTTAGGTTAGGTTAGGTTAGGTTAGGTTAGGTTAGGTTAGGTTAGGTTAGGTTAGGTTAGGTTAGGTTAGGTTAGGTTAGGTTAGGTTAGGTTAGGTTAGGTTAGGTTAGGTTAGGTTAGGTTAGGTTAGGTTAGGTTAGGTTAGGTTAGGTTAGGTTAGGTTAGGTTAGGTTAGGTTAGGTTAGGTTAGGTTAGGTTAGGTTAGGTTAGGTTAGGTTAGGTTAGGTTAGGTTAGGTTAGGTTAGGTTAGGTTAGGTTAGGTTAGGTTAGGTTAGGTTAGGTTAGGTTAGGTTAGGTTAGGTTAGGTTAGGTTAGGTTAGGTTAGGTTAGGTTAGGTTAGGTTAGGTTAGGTTAGGTTAGGTTAGGTTAGGTTAGGTTAGGTTAGGTTAG